>NW_022989890.1:3031501-3039001 GCF_902827175.1 Gymnodraco acuticeps | reverse complement strand
GCGATCGGCTCTCGCGATCGGCATGTTTAGAGAGCACCGATCGATTGGTAGAGAGTGAGTATCGGCCGATATCGATCGGTGACCGATCGATCGGAGCATCCCTAGCTGTGGCCATAGCATATTTACATATCCCGGACGAGCCTCAACATATGTGGTGGACTACCAGATCCTCCATACAAAAAGACATGACTAAATAAACAGCGAAATCCTAAACTAAGGGTAAATGACTGCTGCAGTGTCAGGCAACAGAGACAGCTCCTTCCTTTTATACTAATAATTAGTGGAGATCAGGAACACCTGAGCAGAGCAGATCAGGTGTTCCTGTGCAGTGAGGAGAGAGAACAGAAAGTCAGTGATTCAAATAAATAAACTCATGCATATACTGCCTTCTGTCATCTAAGGCCATACAGTAGCTGTTGAGTCTGAGGAATACCAGCAGAGGGAGCTCAAACCTATACAGACCTCACTTCAACCAATCCTGCCTCATATAAATCTGCATTGTGGGCTGGTGGTTGCATCAACCAGACAATGACCATAAAAAAGGCAGACAGTCCGTGTGCTGTCTGGAAGCAGTATCACACCTTAGAGGCGTAATCCTTCCATTAGACACATAAAGCTGGATGAAACCAGCTCAGTGACACACTGAACTCTGGAGGACACTTCCCACAGTCACTGTCCTTCATAGTGCTGCTCGTGGACCCTGCTGTGAATCTCAACTGACCTCATGTTAAATACTGCATGTGTTCATGTACGTTTGAGTATGTGTTTCCTGCGATCCAGGCTCCGAGTAAGACGAAAGGTTTAGGCACTAATGTTCATCTACATAGGTTAACAGAGTCACATTCAGCCCAGGTAATTAAGAGGTTAGATTTAAGCTAAATAGAAACATTATTATGGTGATTATGATATCTACTTCCCACTGAGGAGTAATTTACCATTTTAGGCCTATAAATAATTTAATAAAAGATGTGATTTCAAAACATTGCAGGTGCCACGGTTATTATGGTGTAAGACAATATTATTTTGTGTCTGTATTGAATCATTAAAGATGGCTACCTTGAGGCAGTAATGCTGAGTGGTGATGATGAAGGCTTCCAGACCCAAGGAAGTCTTCTTCAGTTCTTTTCTCAGAGCTCCCAGCTGCCTCTCCTGCTGCGCACAGCGTCCCTGCAGCCTCTGAACCTGAACAAAAATAATAAAGTAGAATGCAACGGTGCAAACGCCAAGCGGAGTTTCACATTCTCTCAGTTACTGACCTCCTCCCTTCCCTTTTCTTTTTCTCTCTCCTCTGCTTGTCTTTCCCTCTCTTTCTGTTGAGCCTCCTCTTTCTCTCTCTGCAGGCTCTCCTGCTGTTCCTGCTGCGGCCTGAGGGGGGGCCACGCGGAGAGGGGACCCCGGGGGAGCTGACCCCCGCACAGCTGCTGCGGGCCGCTGCCCAGACTGGACTGTGGGGAGGAAAAAAACAAAGATAGACAATTAAATTAAGTAAGAAATCTGTCTGCAAGAGCATGTTGGGATTGTTTTTCTATTCAAATCAAATATTATATCTCCCATATGTCATGAATTAGTCGTGTTCTAATTCTAAAATCTAACCAGCATAGATCTAATAATTCAATTGATGGGCATTAAATCAGAGGAGATTTGACCCGACCTATTGCTAATGACTGTTCTCACATGATAAATGATAGCAGGTTAATTGAATCTTTTCTACAGAGCAAGCCTTTGGGGCAATTCTCAGTCTGCTGTTCCTCTTGATGGACCACCTCTTGCCATGAATGTGATCATTATCAAGCAATGATTGAGCTGCGGTGTGTAATAATGTATAGACACTGTTCATTATATACATGCAATGTTGCACTATTTGTATTATAATTGTAGAAAAACATTAGCACATATAAGTAAAGGCCCTTAATGATGGAGGTCATTTAAAGGCTAGTCAAACACAAACACGTGAAAGCCATTTTCCTTCGGAGGGGGCCCCACCATTAAGCTGCAGTTGACATACAGACAGGCCTTTTCACCTCTGTGTGAGTCACCTTGTCATGTAGTGTGAGCACATACTATAGCCTGCGGAGATACAGAGCTTCACCCGGGTAGAGGAAATGATTTCAAAATGTACCGTCTGTTTGTTCACACAGACTGAAAACGAGTGAGAGTGTCTGCACACACAATATCAGAACCTCTGCAGCTCAGCATCACCTGCCTGAACCGTATCATTTAGGCCTATTGAAGCATGAGGCGCGGTCTCCATGACAACGTGAGGCTGCGCTTGGGGTGCAGGGTCCCAGGTAATGAGTGAAAGATCGCTTAGAGGGAGGTGGGGGGATAATATGGGAGGAGCGCTATGGGAGGAGCGCTATGGGAGGAGCGCTATGAGAGGAGCGCTATGGGAGGAGCGCTATGGGCAACGGGTGAGTGGAGAGACAAAGAATTCAGGAAGAAATGGGGGAGGTACCTGAAGGTATGTTGGTGGTTTAAAGCCATATTTATAGAAAAGAGAAGAGCTTAAAGTACACATACTTGCAAGTACATGCGTGAAGGTAAAACATCAAATGTGAGCATTTGGCAAAAAAAAATCATAACCACGAAAAGACATAAAACAAAGGCTTGCTGTTTTTTAATGTGCTAAACTCCTACTATAAACAACTGTTCCAATATTTCATCTTCATCAGTGTCTTTGCCTTAAAGCCACATTAGGATTCACCGTCTTTGAGAACGACTTCTAAAAGTCTTATGCAAATGATGTCTTCCTCTTTTGCAGACACACCCACACCCACACACACCCACACCCACCCACACCCACACATCTGTATGTTCTACCTGAAAGGTTAGGGAGAGTTGAGTGAATACTAAATGAGTGTATGTGACTGAGTGCGAGGGCAGCATGCAGATGATAACAGACGGTTTGATGAAGGAGTATTAATGATGCGAGAATCAATGGGGAAAGGCGATGGCAGTCCCTGTGTGGAGGAGAGAGCAGTGTGTGTGTGTGTGTGTGTGTGTGTGTGTGTGTGTGTGTGTGTGTGTGTGTGTGTGTGTGTGTGTGTGTGTGTGTGTGTGTGTGTGTGTGTGTGTGTGTGTGTGTGTGTGTGAGTAGATGTGTCTGTTCCTGCCAGGGTGTGGTTACAGGGTTATTCATGTCAACACATTTCCCTCACACGGTCCAGATTAGCTTCAAGAAAGAGTGTCTAACTTTCAATCCCTATCAAATCTTCCTAAACAACAGTAAAAAACACAGTGCTGAGGATCATAAGGAATCAAATGTTTTTATGTTTGTGTGGGAGGAAAAAAGGTCCAGCAAAAGATGCAGCAAAGAAGACTGAAAAATAACAGCTAGAGAGAAAAGAGAGAGGTGTCGCCTGAGGAGATGTGTTTCAACTCTTCAAGGAAAGATGGGGAGGCCCTCTACAATCCTGTAAGAAAGTGATTTGACCACTGCTGAGCCAAGAGGAATAAAGGTGCAGACTGCATGGATCAAAGTAACGATATTTGAAATGGATGCAAGCTGCTTCTGGGTGTGGCTTCAGGAAAGACTTGGGAAGATGGACAGGTGGACTGGAAGAACAGGATAATATGCAACAGAAAATGTATGTGCATTTATATGTATTCCTTAAAGACTCACCCGGGGACTGAGGTTTGGGAGGAACCACCGCTAGCCTCTTTGGGGAGGAGGGGAGAGAACGAGTGACTTCTGAACTCCGCTGAAACTCCTTCCTGACAACTGTCAATCAAAGCCAGAACAGACGACAAAGTAAATACAGCAGTGACATCTTAAAACGCTACCTTATATTTAACATTTTGTCAATCAAACTTCCACCGACACAAAATGCAGCAAACCAGCCATCATACCCCGCCAACTCCTTGCTCTCTTTTCAATTTGTTTTGCTGCTTTTTCCCCTCTCCTAACTTCTCCCAATCTTTCTGTTACTCTCCTGCTTTCATCTTCAGCTATCTTCCCCCCCTGCTGCGTGGTATAACTATGTCCTCTGGGTCAAAGAGAAGTTGAGCATGCTGGGGAAGATGTGTACCCATCACCTCCCTGCTCTCTGTGCCATTATACACTTTGCAGGAAAGACAGAGAAGGTGGGGTGTGTGGGAGTAGTGAAAATACCTGAAATTGAAAAAATGTGTTACCCAGGAGAGAGAAGCAGATGATAGTGAATAAAGAAAGGAGGTTTTAGAAGGTTAGCAGGGAATCTGTTGCAGAGATGAGAAGGAGAGAGGCCTTGAAAAGGAACTAATTAGACCTATAATGGGAGAGAAGCCTCTGATCCTGAACAAATCCCCAAATAACCCTAGAGAGATACTTTAAGCCTGCATAGATGTGTTTCTGTGTGTGTGTCTTCACTCTTTACTGTGCATGTGTTGCTGTGGTCTTGCAAATGTGGCTCTGAGTGTGACTCATTTCTGCCACCTAAACCCCAAACTAAAAAAAATCACTGCTCTGCCACCATACTGTTACTAAAACCCAGCAAGTGTAAACTGTCTCAAACGTTTTCTTGAATTGGTAGCGTACTTAAAACAAACACTTCTCCAGAATGTTTTTGGGCAATTTGTACTTGTGAGTGAGTACAAAGATTTGAAGCTGGGGTAAACAAAACATAAATTAACATGACTTCCAGCAACTCTAAAACGTTAGTCGGTTACAGTAACCAAATGTGAATTAACAATATTTGTCTATCTCTTTGTAACAATGATCTCAGCAGTACTGATGTAAACCGATAAATATAAGGTAGTTTGTTAAGGGCTGATTAATAAAACAAGACTTATAGAACAAGCATGGCACTCTAATCCCCCTTCCCCCAATCCTGTTGTTTCGCCCTAATATCTGGCTAAACATGTACCGTTTGTTCTTAATTTATTATGCCCTTTGCAAACAAAGAACAAACAGTAACAGATGATTTTCTTTGTGTCAGAGCCTCAACAGGACACACGTCTCTGTCAACTGATAGACATTTGCACTTGTCTAACAAACTGTGTGAGATTTGTCACATCCTGGCCCTGGCTGATCGCCTCACTCCCTCACCTGTGTATTTTCACTCCCTGTTAATCACCTGCCTGGTCTCAATGAGCCTCAGCTGTCCCTAATGATCACTCCTCACCTGTGTATTTATGGCGCGTTTCCACTGCAGCGGGTAGCTCGCTTTAAGCGTGCCGAGCCGTGCGGGGCCCGTTTTTGGTTGCGCTTCCACTTGGCCTAGTTTTGGCCCGGGGCTACTTTTTCACCTTTTTTCTGGCCCGACTAAATCGTGGTTCTAGAGCCAGGAACAACCAGGCTGAGTATGCTAAACTAGAGAGAGAATCGCTGGCAAGGGGGCTACAACTACAACAAGATGAACATATTTGACCGTGATTTAATTGTAATACACGTTTCAAAATGATGCCAAAGTAACAACATACTGATACCGGTTAGTAAAAACCATGAATTAATGCTTTGACAAGTCTGCAGACAGACGGCAGGCGAAAAACCCTTTTAAAATGCGTGTTTTCTAAATGGAGCTTGGTTAAGCTAACGTTATATATGCTCCGACCGTCCACACTCACAACAACGGCCTATACAGACATAAATAAACCAGCGACTGTATTCGCCACGACACAGGCAGTCTGTGGTTTGTACTTGTTTAACTTTTGTCAAGTTTCTGAACAGATATGAAGAGCTGTGAGCTCTGAGTGCTAAGAGCTAACGGCTGTGTTGTTTTTTGGGGCGCTCATTGAAGATGACGTCACGGCTCCGCCTACACTGAGTTACTATAGTAACTACCCCAGCACCTAAACTGTAATGGAAGCGCAGCATTAAAGTGAGCCGGGCCTAATAAGGCCTAACCAAACTGAGCGAGGCCGAGCGAGGCCTGCAGTGGAAACGCACCATTAGTCTGTGCTGTTTCCTTGGTCAGTGCCAGTTCGTCTTGTCTGTATAGCAGAAAGTGCTCCATGTTTCTCTTCTGACGTAAGCTATTGTTCTAGCTGCTTAGCATTTGTACCAACCTAGTTGTTTTTTTTTTTTGTTGCTTCTCTAGTAGTTTTCCGCCAACTTAGTTGGTTGTTTTTCGTTACTTGAAGTCAGTACATTTTTTGATCAATGCCTGTTTTATTTTTACCTTTTGGATTAAACGCTTGACTAAAGACCTTATTGCCTGGTTGCAGGGGCGGCGCCAGGGGGGAGCTAGGGGGTGCTGAAGCACCCCCCAGGATTGCCAAAGCACCCCCTAAGCACCCCCAAGAAATGTGTTTTTGTTTTTTTTCGAAAATTATTATTATTATTTTTATTAAATTAAATCAGAAAAAGTATTGATTACATCAATGCAAATGTGAAACAAACAAATGTTTGACCAAAAACATAAAGCCAACACAGGTGATATGATTAGGCCAATGGCCAGCACCCATTAGATTTTTGACCTACCCATAGGCTAAATTACTTTACACTTGAGTGACTTCCTGTTAGCTGGAGCCCCAAATTATTTGCTAACAGCAAAGTGACAAATGGATAGTTTTTTAGTCCTTAAACGTCCACGTGTGGACACTCAATCAAAACCAACTGAAAGCGAGAGGGATTCTGCACATAATAGGCCTTGTGAGTACAAGTAGCTTACTTCTGGGTCTCTGTGTTTCATTCAAGCTCTGCTCTGTGTGTGTGTCACGAGCCAATTTGTGTGCGTGCGCAAGCGAGCGAGAGAGCTCGCGCACCGGTGGGTATCTACCGGAGATCGTTGTGGTTAGCATCTGGTGCTAGCTAGCCAAGCTAATGGATATAAGGAGCTTTTTCAACAACAAGGTGGAGGGAGAACTCTCTCCTGTTAGATGGTGAGTCTCAGATAACCTCAGGTGAAGTAAAGGACTCTCAGTGTTTAGATAGTTAACTTTAGTCTAGTTATCTCAGTGGGTCTCAAACGGTTTGTTTTAAAAGGGGAGTGATTTGTAAAATATCTATAAAGAAATAGAAAATCTGTTTACAGTTCTGTTTCATATGTTGAGAGATACAATATATCCATAGATCTCTTCATTTTGCTCTCAAAGTGCACCAGATTGATGCTTTTAACTTCAATATTTAAAAACAAATATTTTTTAGATTTGTTTAGAGAAGGTGAGGACCCTCCTAGAGGAGGTGAGGTCCACTCCCCACTTGTAAAAATAGCACTTTACCCCTGCTTACACCCATGTGCCGTGAGCTGATTATCGAGCCTTCATTGTAACAGTCGCGGGTGCACTGTGTGTGCGTGTGGGGATCGTTGCAGTAGAAAATTCAACTGTAGCTCTGGTGCATTAATGGGAAACCCTTAATGTTTGAGCACCCTCTATGAAACGTCAAGCTACCCCACAGCACCCCCTAGAGAAAATCTCTGGCGCCGCCACTGCCTGGTTGTGCTCTTGAGTCCTATTTTTTGCTGTGCCCGTACTTGTGCTTGATAAGATTGTGCTGTATTGAGAAAGACAGACAACAATGGCATATAAAGAAAAGATAAAAGTAGTGTCTGTGCACCACTGGCAGGTTGACAGGGACTC